>NC_054711.1:164293-194790 GCF_016097555.1 Gigantopelta aegis
ACAAATTTAACATCTTTGCTAAATGTATCGCCCTAGCTGCCTTGTAGCAATAGTAGTAGTAGCAGGATCTCTGCTACATGTATCGCCCTAGCTGCCCTGTTCTAACAAAGGACAGGATCTCTGCTACACGTATCGTGCTAGTTGCCTTGTTCTAACAAAGGACAGGATCTCTGCTACATGTATCGCCCTAGATGCCTTGTTCAAACAAAGGTCAGGATCTCTGCTACACGTATCATCCTAGCTGCCTTGTTCAAACAAAGGTTAGGATCTCTGCTACACGTACATCCTAGCTGCCTTGTTCAAACAAAGGACAGGATCTCTGCTAAACATATCGCCCTGCTACAGATATCGCCCTAGCTGACTTGCTCAAACAAAGGACAGAATCTGTGCTAAACATATCGCCCTGCTACAGGTATCGCCCTAGCTGACTTGCTCAAACAAAGGACAGGATCTCTGCTAAACTTATCGCCCTGCTACAGATATTGCCCTAGCTGACTTGTTCAAACAAAGGACAGGATCTCTGCTAAACGTATCGCCCTAGCTGCCTTGTTCAAACAAAGGACAGGATTTCTGCTAAACGTGTCGCCGTAGCTGCCTTGTTCAAACTATGGACAGGATCTCTGCTAAACGTGTCGCCCTAGCTGTCTTGTTCTAACAAAGAACAGGATGTCTGCTAAACGTATCACCCTAGCTGCTTTGTAGCAATAGTAGTAGTAGCAGGATCTCTGCTACACGTATCGCCCTAGCTGCCTTGTTCTAACAAAATACAGGATCTCTGCTACACGTATCGTCTTAGCTGCCTTGTTCAAACAAAGGACAGGATATCTGCTACACGTATCGTGCTAGCTACCTTGTTCAAACAAAGGTCAGGATCTCTGCTACACGTATCATCCTAGCTGCCTTGTTCAAACAAAGGTTAGGATCTCTGCTACACGTACATCCTAGCTGCCTTGTTCAAACAAAGGACAGGATCTCTGCTAAACATATCGCCCTGCTACAGATATCGCCCTAGCTGACTTGCTCAAACAAAGGACAGAATCTGTGCTAAACATATCGCCCTGCTACAGGTATCGCCCTAGCTGACTTGCTCAAACAAAGGACAGGATCTCTGCTAAACTTATCGCCCTGCTACAGATATTGCCCTAGCTGACTTGTTCAAACAAAGGACAGGATCTCTGCTAAACGTATCGCCCTAGCTGCCTTGTTCAAACAAAGGACAGGATTTCTGCTAAACGTGTCGCCGTAGCTGCCTTGTTCAAACTATGGACAGGATCTCTGCTAAACGTGTCGCCCTAGCTGTCTTGTTCTAACAAAGAACAGGATGTCTGCTAAACGTATCACCCTAGCTGCTTTGTAGCAATAGTAGTAGTAGCAGGATCTCTGCTACACGTATCGCCCTAGCTGCCTTGTTCTAACAAAATACAGGATCTCTGCTACACGTATCGTCTTAGCTGCCTTGTTCAAACAAAGGACAGGATATCTGCTACACGTATCGTGCTAGCTACCTTGTTCAAACAAAGGACAGGATCTCTGCAAAAAGTATCGCCCTAGCTGCCTTGTTCTAACAAAGGACAGGATATCTGCTAAACGTATCGCCCTAGCTGCCTTGTTCAAACAAAGGACAGGATCTCTGCTAAACGTATCGCCCTAGCTGCCTTGTTCAAACAAAGGACAGGATTTCTGCTAAACGTATCGCCCTAGCTGCCTTGTTCAAACAAAGGACAGGATCTCTGCTAAACGTATCGCCCTAGCTGCCTTGTTCTAACAAAGAACAGGATGTCTGCTAAAAGTATCGCCCTAGCTGCCTTGTTCAGACAAAGGACAGGATCTCTGCTAAACGTATCGCCCTAGCTGTCTTGTTCAAACAAAGGACAGGATATCTGCTAAACGTATCGCCCTAGCTGCATTGTTCTAACAAAGGACAGGATCTCTGCTAAACGTATCGCCCTAGCTGCCTTGTTCTAACAAAGGACAGGATCTCTGCTAAACGTATCGCCCTAGCTGCCTTGTTCAGACAAAGGACAGGATCTCTGCTAAACGTATCGCCCTAGCTGCCTTGTTCAAACAAAGGACAGGATCCCTGCTAAACGTATCGCCCTAGCTGCCTTGTTCAGACAAAGGACAGGATCTCTGCTAAACGTATCGCCCTAGCTGTCTTGTTCTAACAAAGGACAGGATCTCTGCTAAACGTATCGCCCTAGCTGCCTTGTTCAATAGTAGTAGGACAGGATCTCTGCTAAACGTATCGCCCTAGCTGCCTTGTTCTAACAAAGGACAGGATCTCTGCTAAACGTATCGCCCTAGCTGCCTTGTTCAAACAAAGGACAGGATATCTGCTAAACGTATCGCCCTAGCTGCCTTGTTCAGACAAAGGACAGGATCCCTGCTAAACGTATCGCCCTAGCTGCCTTGTTCAGACAAAGGACAGGATCTCTGCTAAACGTATCGCCCTAGCTGCCTTGTTCAGACAAAGGACAGGATCTCTGCTAAACGTATCGCCCTAGCTGCCTTGTTCAGACAAAGGACAGGATCTCTGCTAAACGTATCGCCTTAGCTGCCTTGTTCAGACAAAGGACAGGATATCTGCTAAACGTATCGCCCTAGCTGCCTTGTTCAGACAAAGGACAGGATCTCTGCTAAACGTATCACCCTAGCTGCCTTGTAGCAATAGTAGTAGTAGCAGAATCTCTGCTAAATGTATCGCCCTAGCTGCCTTGTTCAAACAAAAGACAGTAAATGGTGAATAAACGATATTTAGAAAATAATTTTTTGTACTTTTTTTAAGGTTATTGTTTCATAAACATAGTCTCTGGTTAATTTATACATTAACTCATTTTGTTACGGGGGCGGGATTTAGCGCAGTCGGTAGAGTGCTCGCTCGAGATGCTTGCGTCGCAGGATCGAACCACCTCAGTGGATCCATTCAGCTGATGTTTTTTTCTCGTTCCAACCAGTGCACCACAACTGGACAAAGGCCGTGGTATGTGCTTTCCTGTCTGTGGTGAAAGTGCATATAAAAAGATCCCTTGCTTCATTAGGAAAAATGTAGCGGGTTTCCTTTGATGACTACGAGTTAAAATTACCAAATGTTTGACACCAAATAGCCGATGATTAATTAACCAATGTGCTCCAGTGGTGTTGTTAAACAAAACAAGCTTTAAACTTTTTTACATTTTGTTACTGATTGTGACTTAATACCTTTTGCGTTAGCGTGGTAGATATATTCAACCTACGCAAAAATAAATTTAAATGTCGCGAGAAAATCCTTTACAAGATGCAGTAACACTTCAGAGGATACATTTTATTGCCCCAATACCTTTAAACTTTACAATATACACTATATCTTACCAATAGGCTTAAATTTCACATATAAAATTTTAGCGTATCAATAAGCTTAAACCCACGATACATTTCGAACTCTAAATACCATTAAACTTCACAATGTGCTTGTTCAAGAATATCACACGATGCTCTTTAAGCTCTCAGTGTATTTAAACTGTCACAAGATACATTTTACTCATCGATGTGTTTAAACGTCAGAAGATACATTTGAACAATATAGATACAATATAGGCCTACACATAACTTCACAAGATACATTTTAACATGTTAATAGGTTTAAGCTTAAGACATATTTTAAAGTATCAATACATATATACTTCACAAGCTATATTTTAACATTAAACTTAGATAATTTTAACGTCAATTCATGGGCGGATCAAGGGGGGGGGGGGGACCAGGGGGACGCGTCCCCCCCAAAAATAGTTTAAGTGCCCTAAAATCAAGTGCATAATTGTTCACAAGATACATTTTAACATGTTAATAGGTTTAAGCGATAAATGAAATCAAGACATAGTTTAAATGCGTTTCAATACATATATACTTCACAAGCAATATTTTAACGCGATACATGTAATACATTTAAACTTCCAAGATAATTTTAACGTCATATTCATTGTAACTTCAAAACTTGTAGTAAGGTGCCCTTTTGACGAGTCAATGTGCCCTTCTTTTTTGGTCCCCCCCCCCCCCCTAAAAATATTTCCTGGATCCGCCCATGCAATTCATCTCAACTTCACAATATACGGTGTATCACAAAGAGACAAAAAACACGAGAGGCTGGTTTGTTAAAAGATACCTCTTAGCTGTTTACACTGTTTGTTTATTCTCTATTATTACTGCGAAAGGTTGAGATAATATGAATGGAAATCCGCTTCTGCCAAACAATTCAACGATATTTGAACATCAGAAGAATTCTCTGCTTGATGGGTTCCATTCGTACTGCACATGTCACTGGATCGACTACGTAGTTGAGGGTGAAGATGAGGAACACAACAAGAGACATTTCATTTGTGGCTTCCTCCCAGCAGCCGCTGCCGCTGTAGTAGCAGACGCTGAAGTAAACAAGTGTCGGGATCCATAAAAAGATATAGCTGGCACTCAAGAATAAAAAGCTCACTACCAGTCTCCGATTGTGGATACTTTCAAGAGGATTCTCAGAATGAACGTGACTCTGTCGAGATATCTTCCACAAGACAACAGCGTAGATCACAGGAGTAGAAACTGCTAAAGAAACAGCAACAACAATCTGATACTGTAACAGCTCTGAAACTGTGTTCGTCAAACTTTCACAGTTTAATGCATGGTTTGATGATTTCGTGACCTCCAAAGACCAGTAAACTAACATGACCGAAACCAGAGGTACTGGCGTGTACGTTATAGCACCATATATGACCTTCCGTCGGGTGCCTTGGCTTGTTCTGAAATACAGCGGTTTGAACACTGCAATAACCTGATCCAGGGCCAAACACAACAAGGAGAGGGCCAAGGGCATCATGAAAAGACTGCCCACTATCAAATTGCAATTATCAAGGGGACATTTTAAATGTTCAAAGCCTTTCTGGTCTATGAGAGCTAAGTCGTAAATGATTATAGGCAGATTAGAGAAAGCAAGGATGACGTCACAAACCAGTATACCTAACAGCGAGAATCTCGATCTGAGATCGTTGTCGTCCAGCTTTCTGACGATGTTGACGACAAAACAGCCAACGACCACACCGACCACTACGGTGAAGAGGTTTATGTAGTTTAAGATGTTCGAAATGTTAGAAAACACAGAAGTCTGGTTTCCTAATACACTCGAGTTGACTGTTATATTGCTGGCATTCACAGACACTGTGCTGTTTATAGACATGGCTACCAGGATACGGTTACTTCGCTTATATATATCAACATACAATACTCTAGCAGACAACACTGTAAACATAAACCCTATGCCCTATTTCATTTAAGTGTAGTTTTTTTTTTAACCTAGATGAAGAAGATCCTATCTTACTGTGTCCTAATTCTTTAGTCTCTCTCACTCTCTCACTTCTCTAATCTCTCTCTTTCTCTCACTCTCTCTCTCTCTCTCTCTCTCGCTTACACTCTTCCAATCTCTCTCCACAGTTAACAATCCATCATTAATCCAGTGCACTATTCATAAATTGTGCTATGGCTGTAAACTTAATTCAATAAAAGGCCAGCTTTGAAAAAAAGTGCTTTGTAGTTTGAACACGATGGAAAAAAAATAATAACTACATAAACCACAGTAAATCTCACATAGTATTAAACAAACCATGTATATTTTACAGACGCTTTTTATATGATGTATATAATTATGATGTGCTGACATAAAAATAACCAAGCCACATAATTGTCATATGTTTATCACTCGTTAATGCAGTAGTAAATCTAGTACAACATCTTTCGGTTCTCTAGTTATAAAGTTATTCTTTTTGAACACACCAAGAGAAAACAGAGGAGTCCAATTGCTCTGTTGTTGTTGTTTTACACAGAGTCTACCCAGGATAATTTGTTCAGTCTAATTGTCTGTCACATAAAGTTACCCATTGCCACATAAGGTTGTGCAACGCCACGTAAAGTTGTCCAGCGTCACGTAACATTTTTCATCGACACGTAAATTCTTTCTGTGCGACTTAAGGTAAGGTTGTCCAGCGCCACGTATCGTTTATCGGGGTTACCTGAGACTTCTCAGCGCACCGTAAGGTTATCCAGCACCACGTAACGTTTATCAGGATCAACTAAGACTTCTCAGCGCAACGTAAGGTTGTCCAGCGCCACGTAACGTTTATCAGGATCAACTAAGACTTCTCAGCGCAACGTAAGGTTGTCCAGCGCCACGTAACGTTTATCAGGATCAACTAAGACTTCTCAGCGCACCGTAAGGTTGTCCAGCGCCACGTAACATTTATCAGGGTCAACTAAGACTTCTCAGCTCAACGTAAGGTTGTCCAGCTCCACGTAACGTTTATCAGGGTCAATTAAGACTTCTCAGCGCAACGTAAGGTTGTCCAGCTCCACGTAACATTTATCAGGGTCAACTAAGACTTCTCAGCGCAACGTAAGGTTGTCCAGCTCCACGTAGCGTGTATCAGGGTCAACTAAGACTTCTCAGCGCAACGTAAGGTTCTCCAGCGCCCCGTAGCGTTTATCAGGGTCAACTAAGACTTCTCAGCGCAATGTGAGGTTCTCCAGCGCCACGTAACGTTTATCAGGGTCAACTAAGACTTCTCAGCGCAACGTAAGGTTGTCCAGCTACACGTAACGTTTATCAGGATCAACTAAGACTTCTCAGCGCAACGTAAGGTTGTCCAGCGCCACGTAACGTTTATCAGGGTCACCTAAGACTTCTCAGCGCACCGTAAGGTTGTCCAGCTCTACGTAACGTTTATCAGGGTCAACTAAGACTTCTCAGCACAACGTAAGGTTATCCAGCGCCACGTAACGTTTATCAGGGTCAACTAAGACTTCTCAGCGCAACGTAAGGTTGTCCAGCTACACGTAACGTTTATTAGGGTCAACTAAGACTTCTCAGCGCAACGTAAGGTTGTCCAGCTCTTCGTAACGTTTATCAGGGTCAACTAAGACTTCTCAGCACAGCGTAAAGTTATCCAGCTCCACGTAACGTTATCAGGATCAACTAAGACTTCTCAGCGCACCGTAAGGTTGTCCAGCGCCACGTAACGTTTATCAGGGTCAACTAAGACTTCTCAGCGCACCGTAAGGTTATCCAGCTCCACGTAACGTTTATCAGGGTCAACTAAGACTTCTCAGCGCAACGTAAGGTTACTTACTGTAAGATACGACAATCACCTGATCCTGTGCTCTGAAATGAAACGAAAGACAATCAGGTATTATTGGTGAATATGCTTCAGTCGTCCTCAGTAAATGTGCAATGGCTAGACGTGAAAACGTTAAGACTTGTTTTATTTAACAATACCACTAATGCACATTAATTAATCATTAGCTGTTAGGTGTGAACCATTCTGTAATTCCGACACGACGTAGTATACAGAACATACTCACAAAAAACTGAGGTAATAAATAAAATAACAAACTCGTTACCAGTTGTTATTAAATTTATATTCCTTATGAAATATTTTTCATTTCTCACTCACTCACTGTGACGGTACATGCTCTTAAATTTGTTTCGCCTGTGGCGATTTTAATTGTGTTAGAGGGCCGTGTGCAGTTTCATTCCACTTAAGCCCAGATGGGCAACATGTTACGTAATACTTCGCGCGATCGGGCATTCCAATATGCACTTAGTCCAGCTGTGGAGGCCATGTGGCGAGTAGTTACGTAATACCCCTGCGAGTGCGGGTTTTACAACCGTGATTTGGCGACGATGGCGTCATTAAGTCTGACGATCAGAGAGAAATATACCGACTCTAGTAGAGTTGGAATATCAGATGATAGGGGGATGTACCGCCTTGTACCCCCAGGCGAATTCTGATTTATAATAAATAGCTAGTTTTTAGAGATATCGAGGAGAACGAAGTAGGAAGGCTCCAGGGGATCACGGACGTCGTCCACTGAACGAAATATATTAGTTCAGATGGGACTTTGGTAATTATATATTATTTCTGCTCTGTGTATAACCTTGATGTGATTGATGTGACTTTTAAATATTTTAATACTGTATTATACCAATATTCTTTAGACAGTGTCTTCGGTCATCTGACGAAGTAAATCGTAGACTTTTTGTTCTAAACATTATATGAGTATTTGGTAATATAAAGCTTAGCCAGTCATCCTAGCGGACCTAGGTACACTGTAGGTTATTGTCTTTATTGTGATCGGTACCAGTATTAATTCTGTGTTACAAGGTTACTGAATGAGTAGTTAGGGGTAATTAAAAATTAACCCGTTAGGAATAGAGCTGTAATTCCTTTATTAATTAAGTTCCCCTGGAAGCGTTCCTAAATTATCACACGTTACTGAACGAGTAGTAAGGGTTAATTAAAAATTAACCAGTTAGGAATGGTGTTGTAATTCCTTTATTAATTAACTTCTCCTGGAAGCGTTTCTCAATTATCACACGTGTGGGTGTGGTGTAACGGTGAAGTGATTCGCATATTGTGTAACTAGACACCTAGAGATTAACTAATTAAGTGATCAGTTCTGGGTTGTTATTATTGCTGTTATTAATTAACTACTACGGATGTACATTTGTCAGCGTAGATTAATACAGATTTCAAAGTGTATTGTGTTTTTGTTGTGTTTCTAGAGAACTAACGTGCTATAATAATATATACTTTATATAAGATCGTATCTCTGATCATACCTAGAGACGAGCCATACTAGGGTTTAACAGCCTGTTACAGAGAGATCTAATAGATATACAGTTAGGAGAGATATTTTGATAATCGAGTTTTATTCAGTTACGGGAATTATAGAATCCCCGTGACAGGAGTAGAAAATTGGGGCGCTCGTCCCGGATCTGAAACGGGACATGCATATTTTAAAAAAGTATTGTTTGTAAATGGGGGCTTTATAAATTATTTTTACAAATTTAACAGAAGTAGCACGTTGTTCACTAGAAAATGAATTAATAATAAGTGCGTCATATCTAAACATGGATAAGAATTTGCTGGATAGGCCTACGCTCAGTGTAGTGGAGATTAAGCGAGCACGTAAGGCCGAGTTAGTTGAAATCGCGGTGTGAGCGAGAAATTGATTTAACATCAGCTAAAACCTTAGGTGATATAAAGACAATTATTATCCAGGAAGTGTTTGGTGATAGGCCTGTTATGGAAGACAGTGAGATTGTTCCAGAGATAGAGATAAGTGACTTGAGTATGGAACAACAGTTAGCTTTTAAAAAGCTTGAGTACGAAAGAGAAGAACGTGCATTAGATAGAGAGAGAGAGAGAGAGAAAGAGAAGAGAGGGATAGAGAGAGGGAGAGAGAAAGAGAAGATAGAGATAGAGAAAAAGAAGATAGGGATAGAGAAGATAGAGAGAGGGATAGAGGGATAGAGAAAGAGAGAGAGAAAGAGAAGAGAGAAATAGAGAAGATAGACATAGCGATAGAGAAAGAGAAGAGAGGGATAGAGAGAGAGAAAGATAAAGAGAAGAGAGGGATAGAGAATTCCAGTTAGAAAAATTAAAAGTGGAACATGAGTTAAAGTTGAATACTGAGGAAGTTAGACGTGAGGCAGGAAATGGTTTTAACATGTCGGAGGCTTATAGATCAGTGCCTGTATTTGACGATCAGGAGGTAGGCATGTTCTTCCAACTTTTTGAACGGGCCGCTAAGCAGCTAAATTGGCCGCAGTCTAAGTGGACATTGTTAGCCGTGTCTAAGTTTAAGGGGAAGGCTAGTATAGCTTATAATTCAATGAGTGATGAGCGAGCAAGTCAGTACGACCTAGTTAAGGCTGCAGTGTTGAGGGCTTATGAATTACGACCTGAGGATTATCGTTTACGGTATAGCGAGTTGAGAAAAACGCAGGGTCAGTCTTATAGTGAGTTTGTGGATAAGAAGGCAGGGATGTTTGATAAATGGGTGGTGTCTCATCAGGTAGAGTCATATACCGAGTTACGGGAGTTGTTGATCTTACAGGACATTAAAAATGGATTACCAGTTAGCTTACGGATTCATTTAGAGGATCGTGATGTCAAAAAGATAGAGGAGGCAGGCATAGTGGCAGATGATTACGTGTTAATACACAAAGTTCAGGCAGTACCGGGTAGCTCTTTACAACAGGGTGATAAGAAGAAAGTTCAGCCAGGTTTTTCCCGGGAAAGTAACTATCAGGGAGAGTCATCTAGTTGGTCAGCTAGTCAGGCAAGGAATGCACCTGGTGGGCAAAGTAAGGATAGACCTGCATTATCAGCCAATGCACGAACTTTTCGTCCACATTGCAGTTACTGTAAAAAGGATAACCATCTTATCAGGGACTGTTTTAAAAGGAAACGCGATAATGCGCAAGTGGACGGTTTAGTGAGGTCAGCTCCGTTAGCGAGTGAGTTAATGGTTAGTCCCATGGCAGAGAAAGTAAACCCGTATGTGTCCACTGGTATGGTTTGTGATGTGAAACAAGAATTGAGTCCTAAGGCTATATCAAACTATAGAGATACCGGGTGTAGTCAGAGTTTGATCACGCAAGAGTGTTTAGCTGGTATTGAAAATTCAGACATAGGACGTAGTTTGGCCTTAACCTCGGTTACTGGAGAAAAAATGGTTGTTCGGTTACATAACGTTTTCTTGTGTTCAAAGTTTGTGACGGGACCAGTCATTATGGGGGTTGTGAAGGACTTGCCCGTTGAAAACATAGGAGTTTTGTTGGGAAATGATTTGACTAGTCAGTGTTGTCAGCCGAAATGTGACCAACTGTTAATTAAAGACAGCACGTTACCAATAGAAGAGTGTGAGGTTGATGAGATTAAATATCCTGCGTGTGTAAAGACTAGGGCTATGGCCAGTAGGTTAGCACGAGACCCAGAGGATATTTGTGATTTGTCTGATACGTGTGTTAGCCATGAAATTGGAGTGGATGAGGTTATCAGTAATATGGTAGATAAGTCAACTGAGGAATTAAATGTGGTGGAACCTGTTGATCTGCCGCAGAGGGGAAATGAACCAGTCGTGTTTGATAGGGGGGACTTACCTTGTAATAGACAAGAGTTAATCCTAGAGCAGGGGGCTGATCCAAGTTTGTTGGCAGCTCGCACTACATTGTTAACTGAGGGTGAGATGAAGGATCAGATGTCAGGGTATTATATGGACATGGGAGTGTTAATGAATAAGAGTGTGGAAAAGGTTGTGCCTGATAGTGAGGAATGTGTGACAAGATGTAGAATTGTGGTGCCCTCTAAGTACCGTCCGTCATTGTTACTGTTAGCACATGAGGACGTGTTTGCTGACCACTTAGGGCGGAATAAAACTCATAGTAAACTTGCCTCAGAGTTTTATTGGAAGGGAATGTTTGCAGATGTCAGTAAGCATTGTATGTCATGTCATGTGTGTCAGGTTGTGGGCAAACCAAATCAGCTAATTCCTCCCTATCCCCTGCAGAAGGTTCCCATAGTTGGGGAAGCCTTTTCAAAAGTGTTGATAGATGTCGTGGGGCCATTACCGAAAACGCGTTCAGGCAACCAATTCTTGTTAACAATTATGTGTTTAACTACGCGCTTTCCAGAGGCGATTCCCTTAAGGAAGGTTACTGCGTCGGTTGTAGCTAGTGCGCTGCTTAAGTACTTTACGTACACAGGTTTACCAGGTGAAATTCAAAGCGACCGGAGTACGAACTTTATGAGCAAGTTAATCCAGCAAGTACTGTCTATGTTAGATATACGACAGATTCGTTCTGCTGCATTCCACCCTGAGAGCCAGGGCGCCATAGAACGTTTCCACCAGAGCATGAAAAGTATGCTCCGCTGCCATTGTTTCGACAATGGTACTGACTGGGACCAGTCAATTCCTTTCGTGTTGTTCGCAGCACGGGATGCTAAGCAAGAATCCTTAGGATTCACCCCATTTGAGTTGGTCTATGGGCATTCAGCCCGAGGCCCTCTCAAATTGGTAAAAGATAGTTGGTTAGACAAGGATAATGCCGAAAACCTGCTGATTTATGTAGGGAGAGTTAGAGATAGGTTGTGGCAGGCGACCGAACTGGCTAGGAAGCATCTGAGCTATGCTCAGAGCAAAATAAAATGAGTGTTTGATAGGAAGGCTAAGAGTCGGGAATTTAAACCAGGGGATAAAGTGCTGCTGTACCTTCCCATTAAACGGGGTTCATTACAGAACAGGTATTTCGGTCCCTATGTTGTGCACAAACGGGTTAATGAGACAGGGTATGTGATAAACACTCCTGATAGGGTTAGGAAAAGTAGGTATTGTCACATCAATTTGCTAAAAGGTTATTTTGACAGACTGCCGATAGTTCCAGTGTTGCCTGTCCAAATTGAGAGTCACTCAATTTCCTGTGATGACGTCAAGACTGCGGACATCAAATTAACCAACAGCCAGATTCTAGCAGACTTGAGTTCCTATCTACAGCACCTTGACAGCCCCCAGCGATCAAAGCTGACTACGTTGATACAAGACAATGTTTCCATTTGTCAGGACTTTCCAACGGTTACCAATACTTTAATCCAGGATGTGCGCTTGGAACCCAACGCTACACCGATTCGACAGCATGCCTATCGGATAAACCCTGTAAAACGTGCGGCACTAAAAAAAGAGATAGATTACATGTTGGAACACGATATTCTGGAACCATCAAACAGTCAGTGGGCATCACCTGTTATTCTGATTCAAAAGGGAGATAACAGTTTCCGGGTGTGCGCTGACCTACGTCGCGTGAATCAACTCATCAAGGCAGATGCCTACCCTCTACCCCGCCTTGACGATTGCATCGACCGAGTTGGACACGCGCAATACATCACCAAATTGGACCTACTGAAGGGTTTTTATGCCATTCCGTTAACGGAGGAAGTTAAGGACATTCTGGCGATCATCACACCTGACGGCCTCTTCCAATTCCGAGTAATGCCGTTTGGTTTGAAGACTGCCCCTGCTGCCTTTCAAAGCATGATGAACCAGGCGTTATCTGATTTAGAAAACGTCAGTGTGTATTTGGACGATGTGGTGTTAGCCACCGACACTTGGGATGAACATTTAACCGGGTTACAACTAATATTCAGTCGCCTACAGAAAGCTAACTTGACTGTGAACCTGGGCAAATGCGAATTCGTGAGAGCTTCAGTGACCTACTTAGGTCATACTGTCGGACATGGTTGCGTCGCCCCACTGCAGGCCAAGACACTAAGCATCAGCCAGTACCCTGCACCGACCAACCGTCGTGAAGTTCGCCGGTTCCTTGGCATGGCCGGTTATTATCGTCGTTTCTGCGCTAGATTTGCGACGGTAGCGGCCCCCATCACCTCGCTGCTAAAGAAGGAAACGAAGTTCCAGTGGTCAGATGAATGCGAGAAGTCATTTAACCGTCTCAAGCAGATGCTCTCCTCGTCTCCCGTGATGGCAGCACCAGACTACCGAATGCCGTTCAAGCTAGCTGTGGATGCAAGTGACGTGGGAGCTGGAGCTGTGCTGTTCCAGGAAGACGAAAATGGACTGGACCATCCTGTAAGTTTCTTCTCGAAAAAGTTTGACAAACACCAGGTGAACTATTCCACTATAGAGAAGGAAACTTTGGCAATGGTACAAGCTCTGAAGCATTTTCAGATCTACGTGAAATCGGCAGTGTACCAAGTGGTGGTCTTTACTGATCATAATCCGCTTACTTTCATTCACAGGATGAAAGCCACCAACCAGAGAGTTTTGAGGTGGAGTCTTCTTCTGCAAGAATACCCAATTACCATTGAACATATCAAGGGCACATCCAATGTAATCGCTGATGCCCTGTCCCGAAGTTGAACGTTATGATAATGTGTTGACATTCTTTATTTCTGTTTTGTTTATATATATTTTATTTGTATACCAGGGACTCAGAGACTCAGTGTGATTACTGGTAGTCACCTTATTATTACATGTGTTATAAATGCCCGTATGCGTCGGTTAACGCACCTTTTTGTTTTAATGTAGTATATTTCCCTATTCCTAGAGTAGAGGAAATATCCTTTTTGAGGTGGGGGTGTGTGACGGTACATGCTTTTAAATTTGTTTCGCCTGTGGCGATTTTAATTGTGTTAGAGGGCCGTGTGCAGTTTCATTGCACTTAAGCCCAGATGGGCAACTTGTTACGTAATACTTCGCGCGATCAGGCATTCCAATATGCACTTAGTCCAGCTATGGAGGCCATGTGGCGAGTAGTTACGTAATACCCCTGCGAGTGCGGGTTTTACAACCGTGATTTGGCGACGATGGCGTCATTAAGTCTGACGATCAGAGAGAAATATACGACTCTAGTAGAGTTGGAATATCAGATGATAGGGGGAGGTACCGCCTTGTACCCCCAGGCGAATTCTGATTTATAATAAATAGCTAGTTTTTAGAGATATCGAGGAGAACGAATTAGGAAGGCTCTAGGGGATCACGGACGTCGTCCACTGAATGAAATATATTAGTTCAGACGGGACTTTGGTAATTATATATTATTTCTGCTCTGTGTATAACCTTGATGTGATTGATGTGACTTTTAAATATTTTAATACTGTATTATACCAATATTCTTTAGACAGTGTCTTCGGTCATCTGACGAAGTAAATCGTAGACTTTTTGTTCTAACATTATATGAGTATTTGGTAATATAAAGCTTAGCCAGTCATCCTAGCGGACCTAGGTACACTGTAGGTTATTGTCTTTATTGTGATCGGTACCAGTATTAATTCTGTGTTACAAGGTTACTGAATGAGTAGTTAGGGGTAATTAAAAATTAACCCGTTAGGAATAGAGCTGTAATTCCTTTATTAATTAAGTTCCCCTGGAAGCGTTCCTAAATTATCACACGTTACTGAACGAGTAGTAACTTGTGTTTTGTGTTGTTTTTAATACTTTGAAAAAATAATTGGAATACTTTCTTTTGAGCGTCAGTTTATATATATATATATATATATATATATATCAAGTGTAATCAAAGTATGTTATATTTTTCAATATTTTTTGAATTGGAGAACTGCATAATATTCAGGTCACGGTACTACGTTTATTGACATTTAAGAAAACGTACACCGGTAAAATTTCACAATTGGCGTATGCTAGGCATCAAACAAAAATATTTCAATAGCAACTTTACATTGGATGTTGTTCAGCGTTCTGGAAACACACACACACACACACACGCGCGCGCGCGCGCGCACGCATACGTACACACACGCACACATACGCACACACACACTCAACCCCGTCATATACTAGTTTATTTTCAGTAAGGATATTCAGCATGACGCATTAGTTTGACGTCATTTCCATTCTAAACGAATCCGCATCAGATATCCATACCTCATTTGAACACCGAGTAATGGTTGGCTGGAATTAAAGTTGCCTATACAATTTACAAAAACACGTTAATAGATAAGATAGAATAGATAAAATAGATAGATAGATAGATAGATTGACAGATAGACAGACAGACAGACAGGCAGGCAGGCAGGCAGGCAGACAGACACACAGGGGCCGAATCCAAAATTAGATTAGAAAGTTAGAAAGCTGTTAGTACATTTTAAGAACGCTATAGGACATACATGTATTAATTATCAAATAATACTGATGCTATTTTCCTTTTTTATACATGTCACTTTTTTAAATATGTAACTTTGATAATTAAAACTAATATTACACTTTAATCGCTCATATACCTTAGACCATAGTCATAATATTATACGCCAATGTACATTTGAAAAGTCGTGCAAAGCAGTGCCGAGCTTGGTCTCCTTGCCTTCACGGATTTGTGCATTAAGGAAAAAACGTATTATTGTTAAATAACTACATCGAATTATTGTGTTTCGCACAATAGACCCTTTCTTTTTAGAATCCTGTTTGTTCTGTCATTTAGAATTAAATTGCATGTCTTTCGCAAACAACAAAGTTATTAGTGTACATGATTTCGCCTTTTGTAGTCTGTTCTTATCTTACCTAATAACCATGTGTGTTGAACATTACTTTATCAAACATAATAATAAAAAGTGATAAGCTGTTTAAAATATCAATGATTTTAATTATATGATCATTGTGTATGCCGCCGGCTTCAGGAGATTTGTTACTTTTTAGAAACCCATGATTTTTTGTTCTGTTTGCAAAACATACATGTATGTAAATATCTGTCAAATTAATTAGAGTCGTCGGTTGCATACTTATCTTGCTCAACAAAGACAGCATATAGGGTTGATTCTTGGAAGCCGTGGTAGTCCAGATTGTATTATTATTGTTACTACGGCTGTCCCAAATTCCCTTATTATATGTTTTAACACATGCTTCGTTATATTGATTCTAATATCTGTGCTTTATATATTACTTTTTTCATTAACACTACGACATTAATTATTTAACTGTGCAATTTTCGTAGTTTCCAAAACAAATAAAATCGTGTACTGTGTAAACTGGTTAGCTATTAACATCATATGTATGATATACATATATATATATATATATATATATATATATATATATATATATATATATATATATATATATATATATATATATATATATATATATATATATATATATATATATATATATATATATATATATATATATATATATAACTGATGGAGAAAACAAATGCAAGTTCACTCTGGGTAATATAACGTTGTTTTTTATCCGTATACCAAATATAGTAACATTTGAAACATAGCTACTGTCTAAAGAATATTTAAATTGCGTCAACCGCCAGCACGTGCTATGGACGAACACCATACCAAATCGAAGTTTTGAACTACACATCGAGTGCACAACCTTTCATTTCAACACGATTGCAAAGCAAGCTGACGCGAATGTTACAACTTGATAGAGCTAGCGGCCTCGGTGGCGTCGTGGTTAAGCCATCAGACTACAGTCTAGTAGGTACAGGGTTCGCAGCCCGGTACCGACTCCAAACCAGAGCGAGTTCTTAAGGGCTCAATGGGTAGGTGTAAGACCACTACACCTTCTTCTCTCTCTCGCTAACCACTAACTAACTAACTAACAACTAATCAACTGTCCTGGACAGATAAGCCAGATAGCTGAGGGGTATGCACAGGACAGCGTGCTTGAACCTTAATTGGATATAAGCACGAAAATAAGTTGAAATGAAATTAAAGGGTTTGGGATATTGCTCCAATTATGCAGGAGCAATCGCAATGTCGCGTCGCCCAGCAATTTGTGGTACATGAGTCAACGATAACCAGTTTAATTGGGCGTCTCAGAGCTACAGAAAGGTTAGCTGACAGTCCCAGGAGCGGACGTCTGCGCGTTATGTTGCCACGTTAAGATAGAGGCTAACGTCACACACGGAGACGGCGAGTCAGGTTGTAAGCACTCATGGTCGCCCAGTGTGTCCACGAACGGTTAGGAATCGGTTGCGGGAGTTCAACTTAAGGCTACGACGTACCTACTTTGGTGTGGAAGATAAACCCAGGTGACGTCAATGTGGGCTGCAATGGCTGCGTGCACATGCACCAAATCGGTGTCACTTGTACCACTGGAGACGTCTGTTATTGACGGAGGAGTCCCAGTGCTCGGTTGGCCACCCTACAGTCCAGATTTGAACCCGATAGAGCATTTGTGGTACAAGCTGGACAGGAGGGTCAGGAAGCGCGTCAACGTCCTAAACAACGTCGTTCAGCTGACGCAGACTCTTCTTCATGAGTGGAATAACATCCCACAAAGGACCATAAACAACTTGAAACTTGACTGGGTCAATGGTAAGGATACTTAGAGCAGCGACTGCAGCCCGGGATGGGCGCACACGCTACTGATTTGGATGAGGACATGGCCTATGGTACCCACATTTCAACGTTAAACGCCGTCTGTGAAAACACAACAAAACTTGTCAAAATGTATTCAGTAATGACGACATAACCTAAAAATCCAAATAAATACAACATTTGAAATATTTATTAACAAAAAAATACAAAAACAACTTGCGTTTGTTTTTCTCTCAGTATATATAAATATATATATATATATATATATATATATATATATATATATATATATATATATATATATATATATATGTATATGTATATGTATATGTATGTATGTTTGTATGTTCCTTTCCCAGATTGCTCGATCTAAATGACTGATAATTGATAAGCATTAACTGATACATAAATAGAAAAGCTAAAGTTTGACACGATTCACGCCTTTGAGAGCAAAAACAAACAGCGCTACCAGTTATTACAAATGCTCTTTGAAGTTTGTGTCTGTACTCCATCACGTACGAACACCGACAGACAAACACAGGATCAGTTATTTCCACATAATATCATTATTTTGTAATTGTCACCTTACTCCTCAAAAGCCGTCGCCGCTTGGCCTCCAACAATATCTATTGTCGACGTCCTGCTCTGGGCCCTATTCTTACAAACCGTCATCGACAGGAACGACTGTAATGGGCCACAGCTCGTCAACATTGGCGCTATCAGCAATGGAGAAAAGTCCTCTTCTCAGATGAAAGTCAATTCTGTATTTCAACGGCGGATGGCAGAGTACGGGTCTGGTGAAGAAGAGGTGAACGGTACACAGATGCATGTGTGATGGAGAGAGACCCTTGGGGAGGGAAAAACATCATGGTTTGGGGAGCCATCGGGACCAACCATAAAGCTGGAATTGTGGTCTTTCAGAATATTGGCCCAGGTTGAGGTAATGGCGTCACGGCTCTGCGATATATCGACCAAGTCTTCCAAACTCAGATTGTGCCCTATTTTGGCCATCGCCAGAATCACATCAGCACAACATCAGAACCATGCCATGGTCTGCCCTCAGTCTGGATTTGAATCCAATAGAGCACTTGTGGGACGAAGTCCAAAGAAGACTCAATGAAGTGCGACCAAGGCCGATAACTGCAGCAGATCTGAGTGTAGATTTCCTCAGGATATGGGCCGCAATTTCAATGGCCTTTATCAACCGCCTTATTCACTCCATGTACAGGAGATGCATGTCTGTGGTCAACGCTTGCGGGGGCCACACGACGTATTGACTTGCAACGCCCCAACTGACGCCTGCCCTTCTGAGAACTATGAGGAGACATTCCCCAGCCTCTGTTGCAGAAGTCTCCGATGTTTCCACTCATGTATTCGTACATTTGAAAAATAAACATTCTGATTCTTAAATCCAACTGACGTTTATTTTTGCGGTTCAGTACAAATATATATATATATATATATATATATATATATATATATATATATATATATATATATATATATATATTAGGCCCCTGCGAAGCTTCGATTCGATTCGATTCGATTTTTGTGTATTCGGAATTTCGAATATTGCAGTGTACGGACAATTGGAAAAGGAGGGACAAATTATATGGCCAACCAATAACATTAATAAACAATAAACAATGTGGAAGACAAAGCAGGATCACGTGCAGTCTTTCCTACTCCTGGCTACAGTCGCGAGAGACACACTCGGCATTCAAGCTACTAACTGCTCTTCAGAAAGGGTGAATTCCACAGGCACAAATGCTTTAACCGACAAACGACACTTTCTGTCTCGCCAAAATGCAGAGACACTCATATGGGGATATAAAAACGCTGATCTCATCCTATCCATGTCAGACTTCAAGCAGAGAATGTGATGTGATTATAATGTTATATGCATCATGACACACTGAATCGATAATTAAGTCGGTCAATAAACACTGCTTGACTTAACGAGTATATTTCGTTTTTATTTTTAGGATTCTGTTGTTGTATGTGTGAAGAATATCCACTGGTATTTAGTTTTGATTTCCGATTTGTGATGAGTGTTAATTTTCACACGTTTACTTGAATTATTTTGTGATCTAATTATAAGCCAATAAATTATCACTTCCAAGATATTATCTCGTATTAGTTCAACTGTTCAACTTATGTACTTGTTTTCTATTTAGGGCACTTTATTATTTAAACTTCAACCTTCAAATGCAATCATGTTAATCACCGTGCGTACTCCCAATGCAGTGGATATTTATATTGTCTTTCTAATTTCCTTCACTGAGCTGAATATGTTTGTTGTCACTGCAGTCCAGTTGATCGGTGGCTTCTGTGTTCAATTTCAGAGAAATAGTTAGTGAGCTATATATATCTTGAACAGTGGTTCGAAATTGTGTACTTCAAAATCGCTATTGGTTTCTAAAATACCAATAGAAGCAACTAGATAATCTATGACGCTTGTTCCTTTACCCGTAATTTTACCTGTCTCTGCCCTTCCCCATTCTGCCATTTATAATATATAAATTAAGTTTGTATCCGTGGTTATTGGGTCTACCTGTATTTTCACTTACTCGATTAGGTTCTTTTATAAAATCGACTAAATTGTCTGCCAAGACGGTGGTGCTTGCTATTTCCTGTTCTACAGTTATATGATCATGAAGCACATTTGTCCTGGAAATAAAATCTCCAATAAGTAATATATAATTTTCATTAAGCATAATGTCGCTCATTTCGTTTTGTATAGATTAAAAAAAAAATCATTACTAAAATACGGAGAGCCTTCGGGAGGCATATAAATAATGGTTTAGTACTACCTATACTGATAACATACATTTTTCAAAAAGTGTCCAGCTATGTGTTTTTATGACAACCAGGGTCTGGTGTATTCTGACATAAACTGACAACCTTACTGAAACTGTTGTTTCTACAGTGCAACCTAACATAATGTACACCTCAAAAGGCATATATATTGTATACAGTTTTGTACAAATGCAATATGTCATATTAAACAACAAAATGTTTTAAAATAAAATTCCTGAAGATATTTACTGTCAGTTGGGTGTGTGTACTCAGATATATATGTAGAGACAACAAAGATAGTCAGAGTACCTCTACCCTTTTAAAGAATTCCATTAAAACACATGCACTTGATTGACCCCTAGGTTATAAAGACTTTAACAGGCACATCAAAGAAATATCAGTATTAAAAAAATGCACTGTCTGAGGAAGGAAACACCAACATGACTGTACCTGTATGAAGTAATGGCTTAATATCATGAGCATTAGTGTTGGGAGGAAATCCTGTATGCTAGGTGGGGGCGTCTTCAAGTTACCAGGTGTGGGAATTTCAAATCCATCGGCCATGCTGATTTTCATAATGAATAATCAAAACCATTGCCAGCCACCAATATTCCTGACTATATTTTATTTATAGCCTACTGTAGTTGGAGGTTTTAATAGTTGTGATATCTGGAATTATCATGCAGCTTTCACACATGAAAAAAAGCTATTTTTAAATGACAAAATTATCCGAACATCTATTTTTTTGCATTAATTTCTAATCCAGATGAATACAACATGTATATTGGATGTATTCCTACAATCAGTAATCCAGCATTTTATTTAGCTAGTAACATTAGGTAATACAGCTTTAACAATCAAATAAATTATCAACTTACTCCAAGGCAGATAATCAAATCTGAAATAAATTGGTTCTGAATATAGTATAAACTCAAAATACGCTTCATGAGAGCTAACTAAGTGATTATTAAGAACGAAAAAACTGATCTAGAGATCTAAATATATGTTTAACAACCTTATTGTTATGTATAAATAAGAACAGAAGGCAAAATAGTGACAACAAATTTAATTATGTTTTTGGTAAAGTTTTTCTTCATATTTACTTTAAATTTTGTATACAACTACAAATTTGTCTAGAATATACCTCAGCACCCTATAAATATCTCAAAATGATAATAAAAATCAAGTTCTTTGCAAATTTGAGTTTTCAAAATTTCATACATGAAAAATTAACTATGTTAATGGAAACTAAAGACATTAACCCACTATTGGCACATGCTATTTTTAATATAAAAATAAATTGCTATTAAAATCTTAGTTCAGGTTGTCTACATATAATACCATATTTAAGAGCAGTTGTATATGGCAAGTCAAATACCATGTAAAAAGAAATTATTGAAATCTTTACAGTATGAATTATAGGCCAAAACCAACTTTTCCTCAGTGCTAACTTTGATTCAAACTCCATTCAGAGCCATGTACAGAGATTTTTGTCAAGGTCAAGGTCATTGTGAACTTGCATGGTCGAGAGTTGGCTAATTAATCAATCAGTATAATTTAATTAAATAAAATGACAAAATCATATTTTTTTTTATTATGCACTGAATATGTGCTATTGGGTGTATACTACCAAATCAAATCCCATAGACGACAATAGTAACATATGTGGCTAAAACTCATACCTGCAGCGTATCAATCGACATAAACGCCACCCCTCACACTTAAAGTGAATCAGAAAAAAATTGGGGGTCAAGCTGCTCGTTTCTGAGATAACGGGTAGCATCTATGACTACCCTAGTTCCGCACAAAATTCGAGTACTTTTTTTTTACAGGTACCCCATACATGTTTCAGCACAAGGCTACTTGACACATTGGTACTAGATGAAACTATTATTTTTACAACCAACATTTATAACCAATCACAGGACTTGTGGTGTTCACTTCTCTATCAAAAGTTGGGTGCACCTCGAACTTTGACCCAGCCGGAAGTTATTTGGTTTAGTACTACCATTTACAGTATTAATATCGTCAAGTTTCGTTTCTACAAAACATACAAGAACATAATGACTAATAAAATCTATAAATTTTGGAATTAATAGTCTTTGTTTAAGTCCGAAAACATTTAAATACACAATACTAATACTATCAACAAATAGTGAAACAGTTTTTGGCTGAAGCCACATCGCTTTTGTTAATTACACGGGTTAATATTCTAAATTATCACATAGGTTTGTAACATGGATATCATGGGTAAGTTATAATATATATATATATATATATATATATATATATATATATATATCATATAATATCTTACATTTTCAGTGCAATCAAAGTATGTGATATTTTTCAGATCACATACTTTAAGAATTTGAAAACTTAGATGTACATTAATCGAGGTCATGGCACTAGGTGTATTGACATTTAAACAAACGTACTTGGATGACACTTCATAATTGACGTATGCATTCAGTAATTAAATAAAAACATTTGAATGGCAGTTTTACACTAAAAGCTGTTTAGCGTTCAGAAAACAAAAAAAACGTTAAGCCCTAGTTTATTTTGATGTAAGGACATCCAAAATGACGTCATTTTCATTCAAAAATACACCGCGCCACCTATCCTTACGTCATTTGAATAGTTTACACAAAAAAAAATCTTTCTAATATATGATATTGACGATACCGAAAAACACTCTGATAATAACATATATATACCAGTAGGTTGTACAGTATCTGAACCAAAATACCGTAATACATGGTCAGGCCTCATATGTTTACACATAGATTACGGCGGATCACTTGTCATGACGGACTCAATACATTATGTCAGTTTCAAAGAAAACAACTTCTCACGAATAAATATGAAGAGTTATTGCGTTTTGTTTAATTGAAGAAACGATATTGTAGCAAATAATTTTTTTTTACCAGCGATACAAAATAAACAACACTGCACACACCTTGCCCCTCTCCCGAAAATAAAAAGGAATCTCACCATGTTCAGTTCTGACTAAAATTACGGAGTTATGACGCGGGTTTCTACTACTACTACTACTACTACTACTACTACTACTACTACTACTACTACTACTACTACTACTACTAATAATAATAATAACAACAATAATAATAATACATTTGAGAACAATGCTTAACATACGTCAAAACATAATATGACCATAACTCGCACTTGACTAAAGAGTTTTGAACCACGGCCCTCTCAAAAGACATATTTGTAGGAAGACTATACTGAAGCAATATTATGTTTATATTTGATATCTTAATTCAATAGATTTAGTATTGAAAATGAAATAAACTTAAACAGTGGACATTCTCACGTGATTGAAAGTGAATTTTGTTGTTTTTTGTTGTTTTTTTACACCAAAAATATACAATATAGTGCGGATATATATTAATAAAATAAAAATGTAACAATAAAATTGATGATGCATTATGAAAAAAGTATCATACGTATTAATATACATATTAACATAATTGATCTGTAATTCAATTCTATGTAATCTGTAAATATAATGTACCCATAAATAATTCTGAAAAATAAATATACATTGCACTTTGTACAACATTAGTTTTATACAACAATTCTACTTTTCTTCAAATTGGATTGTTCTGTTATTTATTATGGAAATATACTTATCTATATGATAATTCCTCTTCAGGCTATTCTGGAAGCCAGTTAACGTTAGTTGTTGACTTTGGATTTTGATTTGTATATGTATTGTTTGGCAATTAGCAGTATTAAATTTATAATAGTATCTTTTTTAGAATAGTTAGGGTTGCTTAAAACAATTGTTTATGCATTCACTTGAAATCTGATTGTAGTCTTTAAGAATATCCGGTTTATTTCAGAATGTCTGAACATGTTTACATAACCAAACAAAAGGTGTATTATATCTTCACTAAGCATATGACAAAATTGTCACTTATCTGAAACTTTTATACCATATATTACCAAGTGCTTAATTTTGGTTAAAAAAAAAAAAAAAAAAAATCTTGTACTGAAAGTAACGAAGTTTGTTTTGTTTAAGGACTCCACTAGAGCACATTGATTAATAAATCATAGGCTACTGGATGCCAAACATTTGGTAATTCTGACTCGTAGTCATCAGAGGAAACCTGCTACATATTTTTTGGTAACGCAGCAAGGGATATTTTATATGGGCCATTCCACAGACAGGATAGCACATACCACGGATTTTGATATACCAGTCGTGGTGCACTGGTTGGAACGAGAAAAAACCCAGTCAGTTGAATGGATCCACCAAGGTGGTTCGATCCTGTTACGCAAACATCTCACGCGAGCACTAAGCCGATTGAGCTAGGTCCCGCCCCTGAAAGTAACGAAGCCCTGTGTCCGTAGTTAGCTTGAAATGGAGAAGATTTACATTTCCCACCATTTGTCTCAGTGTCCGTAGTTAGCTTGAAATGGAGAAGATTTACATTTCCCACCATTTGTCACAGTGTCCGTAGTTAGCTTGAAATGGAGAAGATTTACATTTTCCACCATTTGTCTCAGTGTCCGTAGTTACCTTGAAATGGAGAAGATTTACATTTCCCAACAAACATTTGGTAATTCTGACTCGTAGTCATCAGACTTTAAACCACCATTTGTCACAGAACTCTATTCCAAAAATATGATGCCAGTTTACTTGCGCGTTTATTTTGTCTTGATGTATATTTGTTTATTTTAAGAAGTTCGTCTAGGCCATTAGGTATTATTGACATTTGTAATGTTACTAATTCTGTATATATCTTCAATTTATTATACTTTTTAATTTCTAAAATCAACTCAGTATAAACTGTAAATTGTGGTTTAAAGTCATATTTCATACAGAATTCATCATATGTAAGCCAATTGGTATTATAAAAAATAGTTTTTTTAAAGTATAATATTCCTTTATTTGTCCATGTCTTATAATAAACATGCATCTTGTTGATTTTAATATATGAGTTATACCAAACTGGTAGGTTTACTTTTATTTTTTCAATTCTAGTTTCACATTTTTCTAAAACAGTTAGACCATTTATTTAATACCCTTTTCCAAAAAGGATTTGTGCATGTCAATGATTTTGTTTCACTGTCAGCTGACCCAAAAGTAAATACTAACGAAGCTTTAGACTAAGCAATTACTCAATAAACAGGCAATGTCTTGGTTTAATACATACTTTTCATCCACGATATGTTTTGTGCGTTGCAAAATAGTTTAACATCTACTGCTCTTAATAGACCATTTTGATAATCTCTAAATCATGTTTTTTGTAGCTATTTTATCAGGATCTTTTTTTAATTCCAAATAGACTGAAATAAATATGGTTCTACGTTTTTTAAGAAAACATCTGTTGGGTTTTGAAGCGAAAAAAAAGATAAACAAATTTTGATAAGCCAGACTTTTAATTACAGCAATTTTCCCTACTGTTGATAAAGACCGTTTTGACCATTGTTAAAGTAACTTTTTAACTTCTTTTATAGTTTATTTCTTGTATTTGGTAGAGATTGGTAGATTGATAAATTCAGCAATCCATTTTAACTTATGTTTTGGACACATTTTTCTATAATCAGTTCTATCCTTGCCTAATCTTATTATATTTGTTTTATTTATATTAACTTTTAGACCTGACATATTTTTAAAATACTGTAATGTTTTCATGGATGCTGTAATAGAATTTTCACATTAATCTAATAATAATGTTGTATCGTCGGCAAATATTGGCGGGAGGGGGGGGGGGGGGGGTGGATGTTACACTTCTAAGTTTAATGTTTGACATGGATTGTGATATGCAATTATACATATATATGACACTTGCAAAAAATAAACGAACCTAAACAATGGTCGGATATTGCATTAGCGTCAAGATTCAAGATACATTGTATGGTGTAGACATTACAATTGCCAACAGAAAAGTGCTAGTTTATGTAATAAATGGCCCCGAAAATATTGTCTGTAAGTATAATACTTAATTTGTCCTAGAAAATACTTTGCTCCGCCAGCTGCATGATCGTTAAACATCCGACTTATTATAAATATTTTGGTGTATATAAATTTTCACTACGAAAGCATAATTTGAAAACATAATTCTTCCATTTGTTCATAACGCTAGTTGTTGATAATATATGCAAACATGACATAGTTTTAACAGCACAATTAACACAATTATTTCGTTTTTGCCTAACGCGAACTGTTTATAGTATTTGCAAGACGTTTAAAGGTGTTCAGAGTTAAGTGAGCATAAATGTATGACAAGTGACTCATAAAAATGGACATTAAATTTGGTTAAGTTACAAACCTATAACACATTTGGATAAGGTTACAAAAGTAAAATAACAGTTTATGACGTTGGAACGGTGAAATACCATTCAAAATGGACAAAAACTCTACCCCATAACTGTTATTTGTCAGACGCACGTGCGTTTTCAAAGATTATAACAAATAATTTTGTACGGAAATGGATTATCAAACAATAAAATATAAGTTATGTTTGATTTCAGTGATCATAAACGGCTCTAATACTATTAGTAATAGTGAAAAACACGATGTAGTGTTTAAAAACTAGTGTCTGTCCCGTTAAATGGATAGCTGTCATATGAATCCTACGTTCAGCTACAGAGATACGTGGTACCCATATATAGGAAAGTGCACACAAAGACCACTTACTGCTAGTCTGATATCTCAACAAATCGTTGACAAAGATCTTAGAAATTGAATATCAACGAAAGCATCAAATAAGACAGGTACGGTAGAGGATCATACATACATACCTTCAATACAATTTCTTGGCTGGAAAAGGAATATTTCCTCAGTGATGATCCCAGTGTATCGAAAGTCTTCAGATCTATAACTGTAGGAAACAGCGCACTGCGGAGGTTTCACGTCTTTTAATATGCATACCGCATGTCTGTCATTGGTCCGAGTTTAGCAGTTAGAATTTGGGTGTGGTCGTTGGAACTGTTGCATAATTGACTTCAAGAAACCAATCGTTACAAATGCTCATCATTTCACTGAAGTGGTGGGAAGGGTTTCTTAGCCTACCTATCACTGTGCATGTGTGTGCGTGAGTGTGAGTGCGTATGTGTGTGACATACACAGTACATTATATTATTTGTAACAGAGAAGTACCAACAATAGCATGCAATGCCGTCTGCTTTCCACCGACCTCCGTCAGATTGGCGACGAACTGGTGAAGATGAAACCTGTTGAACTCTGCAGATCTATCGTAGTGTTTCCGATCGTCTGCGGAGATTTTCTTCTGTTACACATTTTAGGGAAACCAGACTTTAGTCAACTGGTACACGTGTCGTAGAGACGAATGCCGGTGACAGACTATCACGTCAGCGGCGCGTCACTTCAGCTTAGCAAGGCTAGCTCGGCTGCAATTTACGCTGGTTGGTGACAGACTATATCCAGGTTATAGCGTAATGCCGGTGACAGACTATCACGTAAGCGGCGCGTCACTTCAGCTTAGCAAGGTGTAGCTCGGCTGCAATTTACGCTGGTTGGTGACAGACTATATCCAGGTTATAGCGTAATGCCGGTGACAGACTATCACGTCAGCAGCGCGTCACTTCAGCTTAGCAAGGCGTAGCTCGGCTGCAATTTACGCTCGTTTGTGACAGACTATATCCAGGTTATAGCGTAACGCCGGTGACAGACTATATTCAGGTTATATCGTAATGCCGGTGACAGACTAAATTCAGGTTATAGCGTAATGCCGGTGACAGACTAAATTCAGGTTATATCGTAATGCCGGTGACAGACTACATCCAGGTTATAGCGTAATGCCGGTGACAGACTACATCCAGGTTATAGCGTAACGCCGGTGACAGACTACATCCAGGTTATAGCGTAACGCCGGTGACAGACTACATCCAGGTTATAGCGTAATGCCGGTGACAGACTATATCCCGGTTATAGCGTAATGCCGGTGACAGACTACATCCAGGTTATAGCGTAACGCCGGTGACAGACTACATCCAGGTTATAGCGTAACGTCGGTGACAGACTACATCCAGGTTATAGCGTAACGCCGGTGACAGACTACATCCAGGTTATAGCGTAACGCCGGTGACAGACTACATCCAGGTTATAGCGTAACGCCGGTGACAGACTACATCCAGGTTATAGCGTAACGCCGGTGACAGACTACATCCAGGTTAATACGTAACGCCGGTGACAGACTATATCCAGGTTATAGCGTAATGCCGGTGACAGACTACATCCAGGTTATAGCGTAACGCCGGTGACAGACTATATCCAGGTTATAGCGTAACGCCGGTGACAGACTACATCCAGGTTATAGCGTAACGCCGGTGACAGACTACATCCAGGTTATAGCGTAATGCCGGTGACAGACTACATCCAGGTTATAGCGTAATGCCGGTGACAGACTAGTAGTAGTACCCAGGCCTATATGGGGTCATGACCTACATTCCGTGACCTTGACCTTGATGACGTCACGGCCTTGTCACGTGACCTCGTCCTACTGACCCGGCCCTGACCTACTTAGACTGACCGTGACCTACTTAGACTGGCCTACTGTGCCGTGTGCAACGTCCTACTGACCCGGCCCTGACCTACTTAGACTGACCCTGACCTACTTAGACTGGCCTACTGTACCGTGTGCAACGTCCTACTGACCCGACCCTGACCTACTTAGACCGGCTACTGACCTACTTAGACTGGCACGAAGAGTATAAAAAAGCTAGATACGGTTTAATTGTCATTCGTTCGCTGAAAGCGATCAGATCTACGTTCAATCCAGAGATGGCCTTTTCCACAAGTGATAAAGCGAGATGTCGTCTAGAACTTGGAACTAACGTCTACGTGGTGGCCAAGTTATGGAAAGGGAACACTGCTATTCACATAAGGAAATTTGACAGTGACAAGGGGAAAACTTTCCCCACCAAGCGAGGTATTGTCCTTAGTCTTAAACAGTGGATCGAATTGTGTGGATGTAAAAGCCAAATTGACGAAACAATTTCAGCATTAAACCAGGGGAAAGACGAAAAATTGTTCAGACACCTTGGTGCCAACGTCCAAGTCAGCGTCGACAAGAACTTTGCTGGGGTGGACCTGCGTCAGTGGTGGTGGTGTGATGAAACTAAATCCGTGAAACCTTCGAAGAAGGGAATATTCCTTTCTCTACAACAATGGAAGAAACTGAAAGGCTGTTTCACAGTCATGTGTGACTTTGTACCAGAGCTGAACTCGATTGTGCCCTGCGCCATGCAAGACGACCATCAAAACCAGATGGGATTTCTTCAGTGTAACTTCTGCAACCCTAACGAGTGTCACCAGTGGTGAACGAGTTTTGTTTTGGATGAACTCGAAGGTATAAAAGAATGGATTTATGGTTTACACTTCATTTGCTTTGTGACTGTGCTAGAGAACAGACGTGTTTTATGATTCTGACATTCTTGTGTCTTGTTGCACTCTATCTGGAACGAAGAAGATGTCATCGGGATATCTGAGCAGTGTTAGTAGTAGCAGCAGCAGTAGCGACGAGGATGACATCTTGGTCTGCAAATGTTCAGAAAGACATACAATCAAATGTAAAAGAGTGGCTACCAAACCAGAAGAACATTTCATGGATCAAACGGATGCTGCCTGTGACACAAATGGTATTCGATACTGACCGCTTACATGTCGGTTGAATACTTTAACAAAATAATTTAAATTTAACATATAAACATGAGATAATGACCGAAACCAAAATGACAGTGTGAGCAATGACTGTCAGCGTCATCCCACCACTCCCCCCACCCGGGATCTGCGCCTGGCTTGTAACACGGTTGTGTTATCGACATATTGTAGTACAGGACATTACAACACAATTATAAATGCTCATCCGCTAAATATTTTTAAATCATAAATACACTTATTTCCTGAAAACAAATATTTGTTTAATCTAGAGCGTTGACCTTGTCGACACAAATAATACACCTGGCGTTGACAGGATAGCGGGCGAATCGTAGGTCACGTAAAGGCTGGTTCAGTCGAATTGTTAATAACAAATATATGCGAAT